>NW_022195251.1:0-15713 GCF_008641045.1 Pistacia vera
AGCTCATTATCATGTTTAATGAAAAAAGATATAAGGATGAAAAGCACAATCGGAAGCCATAGAAAATTGAAACAACCATTGAGAAGAAGCTTTTTGGGGAGGTAACTGAGGGATAGTCAATAGCTTGCTTCAGCTTAAATGTAACAACGGCTGCATCAACCTACAAAAGCATGAAGGTCATAAAGCATAAGGTGATAACTTCTTTAAGATAATCAACACTAAATACTCTGCTATTTACTTTAATTGACAAATATTCAAAACAAGACAAATCTCTTCAAGCAACTACAGTGGCTAAGAGCACCAGAGTACCACCAAATTGGGAGGAACATGTGTACTTTAAGCTGGCATTTTGGCTAATTTCATATTCTTGGTAAATATAAGATGGAGATATAAATATAGAGGTCAAATACATGGTCACATACATACGAGTCATCAAACTGTACAATGGGCGACCCAAATAACCACAACCAAAATTTAAAGAAAATAGTTGTGCAAAATTCTCTGCCTTCTAGAATGAAAAGCAAATAGCAAGTTTTAAAACAAAACATGCACTTGCAATATTTTGTAACTTAAACCACTTACATTCGGCTGAGGGAAAAAGCTTGTTCTTGGGACTTTAAATTTGTATTGGGGCTCTGAAAAGAAAATTGCAATGGGAAAACCATTAGTAAGACACCAAAAGCTACGTGATCTGGGACTGGAAAAGAGAGGTTCTCAATGACTTAGTTGACACATGCTTAGATTTCTATTTATTCAATTTGAAATCAATAAGGATTATCTCTCAAGTACTGAATAAGTGTTATGTTTTATGACGTAACTGAATTTTGTAGTTAGGTAAAATACCTCTCAACACAAATTTGGCTAACCTTATTTACATATATTAGATTTTGTCTATAATTAATTAAAAATTATTACTACTGACCAAGCAGCCTTACATACAGAGACTCTATTGATGTCAATCTTTCTCTGGAATATGAAGATCTCCTTTATCTATAATTTCAGTTGCAAATTAGCATAAAGCTCAGAAGCATATGACAATACAGGTATGACACTGACCAAAAGCAATTTATATGTTATGTAGTTTATTCAACTGGTAATTTCTGGTGAAATACCTGAATAAAAATTGACAAAGATATTGATGGGTCTGTACTCAGATGTCCGCAAGGATGGTTTCACCAAGCGCATGGCTGTCTCCTCCTGAAATTATTCAACACTTACAGTGACATTAAGTAGGCAAACCTCTAAATATATACATCTGATTCAACTTGTGACATGGTAAGACATAAATGTCTAATACACATCATTTCAAACTTACTAATTTTTTTTTTATCTACAAATCCATTATCAAAGCTCTTGTTACTTCAGTTAATATTACTACCTGAAGTAAGAGAACAACTTCAGAAAAAATGTCACCCATTGGAAGAAGTTGCTTGACGACATCAGTACTTATATTAAAAGGTATATTGGCGACAACCTGAAAAGAAGAAACTGTGAATATAGACTAAATACATCTAAAGTTAACATGAGGAAAAGAAGAGAGAAAATGTACGCAGCTTGAATCTAATACATCAGGCAACTCGTTATAAATCCAAATTTGGGACCCAAATTCAACATATATGTATATATAAACCATACCGCACAAATCTTCCTAGTCATTGATATGTTACTGCATAGCATTTGGTCTAAAATAATACACTAGTACAACAGAAGTGTCAGGTTTGATAACCATATTCATAACTCACACATGTTGAAAGCAACCCATCTATACTAATACATTTTATGGTAATTCTGTATTCACATCAAATGAAAATTGCATCTGCTTCAGAAATTAATATTGATAAAATGTCACAGAATATTAGAATAAATTGTTGATGGCTTCTGCAAAAGGGCTATGGGATTTTCTCACCTTAGCATAAGCCGAATTTGCATTTGACGACTGTCTATTCTCAAACAATGACAACATATGAGAGTGGATGTGACATTTGACGAAATCTTCTTGCAAAACCTAGAGATTTTAGTTAATGAGATAAGAACCTGAACAGTAGAGCTATTCAATTAAAAAAGAAGCAATCTCTAACACCAACAAATAGCAAGCAAATATATCACCTTGAACCGCTCTGTACTTGCAAATCTTTCTGTCACGAGACCCACCATATGAGGATCTGTGAGTCACATTCAAAGAAAGGAAAGATATGAGAATACCAATGTCATACACTAAAAAAAAATAAAAAAAATAACAATATGCACTAAAAAAGGTATTAACACCATGTCTCAGTAAAGGGTTATTAAAAGAAACTTCAATTTGAACTTAACGTTACCTTCACGTATTTTCATAACGTCAAAATAAAAATCTAACGCCTAATTAAATCCAACATGTAATGAAAACAAAAGCACAATTATCTCACCTTCTCTATGGCAAGGACTGTGGCACCAGCATTTAGCAGTACATTGGTCAAGGAACCGGTTCCAGGTCCAATCTCTAACACCAAATCTCCTTCTTTGATATTAGCAGCGCCAACAAGTTGCTCGTTTATTTCAGAATTCAACATGTAATGCTGCAAAACCGTAACACACCATTAATGCTCACCAAGTGTTCGAAAAATATCCGCAATCAACATAACATGAGTGTGACCAAGACCTGGCCAAGAGATTTTCTGGGAAAACGGCCTTTGGAATTAAGGGCTTTAAGGGTGGCGTGATAGTCGTCTTGGCTTTTCGCGCAAACTATGCATGCTGCTCTCTTTTTAGCTCCGCAGGTGCTACTGTACGCCGGAAGCGTAGGTTTGTATCGGCTGTGTGGGTTTGTTAAGGGAGGATTTGGGAAGAGAAGTGATATGGCCATGGAAATGTCTGTGTAGGGGGAATGCTTACTCACTCTCAGCTAACTTCATTTAATCCAAATATAAACGGTAATAATTCATCCATGTAAGTAACGGTACAGATGACAAAATACTCACCCTTTGCTAACTTCTTTCAAGCCAAATTGTATTAGTAATTAGTTAATTACTCATCCATGTAAAGGAAGGACCAGATGAAAAGTCGTGCCTTTCATGAGATATGAAACGGCAAGTCGTCTACTTCATGAATTTAAGTGTTATACTGTCATGCTTTACAGTTACGGATGACGCCTCGTACACAAGATTTTTATTAACTAATAAAAATTGGTCCAAAACAATAAAAACAAAATAAAACTCACTACCTTCAGTCATTTTAAGTTGACTATAATAACTAACAGCACCCGTGGGCGTTTTTTTATTTTCAGCAAAAAATTGTAGGCCATGAGCATTGTATTGATGAGACGGTCTTCTCAAGTCAAAATAACAACTTATCCTAAATTCAACCAAACAATTTAGATCAAACTTAAACAAAGATGCGTATTTTAAGAAACTGGGAGCAAACCCGTTGATCTACCATACATTATTAAATTCTTTGTCAAGGAACCGGTGATTAGGAGCTTTTGCCATATCAAACATCTCGTCTCCATTATTTTGTGGTAGAAGGTTTTGTTGTTGCTGTTGTTTACTTTCTTCTACTTTGTTTCCCTTGAGAAAATCTTCTCCGTTAGAATCTACCATGGGGCGAAACTCTGCCAACTTCCCGTTGCTAGTGACACTGATTCCAGTAAAACTAGAACGGGGATAAGTAGAATCTAGCTGGTTGCCGAGTAGTGTCAGTTGCCCGTATTTACAACTTGATGAATCATTACAATTTGGCCCTAAATGATTAAGGGAATTTGTATAACCAAGAAAAGGCATAGACCTGCAACTACTGACATTCTCTGGCTCATGGCTTCCAAATTCTGGTTGAAAAGATGTCAAGGATTGCATCTCCGGATTTTGATACAAGTCTCCTTGTATATCGACTGTAGATGAATTGTATGACGCAAGATGTGATTGAGCATAATCCCTGTTCATAGTCTTCTTTATACGTTGCTCCCGTTTTAAGGCCAGGCGATATTTCTGCAAAAATCAGATTTACAACAGATTCTTTGGTCACACCACAGTGCTAGTACTTTAAGTAACATAAGATTCCAGAAACAAGCAAATGCCACTTATATATGGAGAACACACCTGTAAATGACTCGAAATATTTTCTTTCTTTAGACCTGGGACATTCATATGCTGAAGTATTTTCTTTGGATGCGCTCCTAAATTAAAAGATATAAGATGAAAATAGATTACTAGGTTATTACCGGTAGTAACCAATTTAATAAATATGCACTTTGAAAATCAAACCTTGAAACACTTTACCATCAATGCCTAGCACTCTGATAGCTTGTAAGAATCTATTATGTAGCCCATTAGTCCAAATTAGCTTTGGCTTCTTGAGGACAGATATATCATCATTATCTTCCTCCATCTCTTTTGGTTCTTTCCTTTTGCCGTTTTGGTGACTCTGCCTCCCTGTGTTCGCAAATATTTGATTTTCAGTATCATGATCTGATGAAATGCAACTTGAATCTTCGGCGGCCACTGTTCTATCTGTTTTCTTCATGAATGCAAATTGCCAAAGGTTTTTTATATCGTTCATGGTGATTGGCTTCACAAGATAAAGTGCAGCCCCCTTAAACAGGCCACCTAACATGTCATTTTCACTGTCGTCCGCAGACATGACTGTTATGAATGTAAACAGATCAAAAGCAATATCATCAGAGAGATAACTAATTGCACAGTAAACATTTTGCAGTTACAAATTGAGATAGCACAAGTGGACTAGTGGAGGCCACTTACTAACAACTGGAAATGTAGACATTTCTCCCATTGTCTCAAGCAGCTCATATTTGTCCATATCAGGCAAGTGAGTCTCAGCCAGGACAAGGTCAAGTTCGTCTTCTCTCTCCCGTGCAATGGATAATGCATCGGTGCCCCGTTTGGCCGTGATGACTGCAAATTAAGACAATCAGTCACATAGTTGCAATTTAAGACAAAGCAACAAACAATGAATGTGGATTTTAACACATTTAAATGATTTGACCGTGTCCCTACAATCGAAAGACGTGTAATTGAATCCTAAGACGAAAAACAGTAAACAGCTCTTTGACAATCACAGTATCAGAGAAAAAGAGTTTCCAATCACACTGATAAACCTTTGAGCTTATGTGAACCATTGGCGACTCTCAACCACCAAAGCTAGAAAGAGATGCGAACACTCAATCTTAAGTGTTAGTTCATCAAAAGGCAGCTAGAAATGGAAAAATTAATACACACATCGTAATGAAGCACCTGAAATCAATAGTGCCTTGAGAACAATTACTTCATTTACATGGAAACATGCAATCTCCCAAATATTCAAGAATCTAAAATAAAAGAAATCAACTGTTTACCTTTATATCCAAATTTAAGCAGCATTTTTGACAGAATTGTAAGACATATAGAATCATCATCCACAAGCAAAATACTAACACCTGCTGATAATAGCGTATCAAATTCACTAGATTCCACTGTGATTACCTCCCCAGTGTTCATGGCATAGGCAGTTTGATCTACAGACACCTTTGTAAGTTACCAAATAATAACAAGCAAAACTCACTAGTACAGTTTAGATTGGTAACCAAATATAAAGGGAAAACCAAACCTCTATATTTGATATGTGATGAATTTGCATAATCTCAAATGGAAATATTTAATCAACAGTTACTCAAATGTAATTTACCTGGCTTTGGTCTATAGTCAAATACATATATAGAAGTGCATTTATGCCCTTAAGGCTGTCATACCAAATCCAAATATTATGAGAATCCAGCTTGCTTGATAATTAGTAACCATATCAAGCAATGACAGATTTTTTTTTCTCTATTTGGTAATACAGCAAAGCATTGACTTGTTCAATCGCTGTTGTGTCTCAAGACTCTAAATTATTTCTTCTGGCCTAACCCAAGCCTATGGGCTGCCGAAATTTCCGCCTGCGGCTGGTGAAATATAAATTGCTGGGCATCTATCACTGTCAGAATGTCCAGGTTCTTCCGCGCCTTTATCAAATTTCAATGTCTAAATATTATTCCACAGATAGCTTAATGTCTAAAGAACCTGAAATTCAATCAAAGTATCACTACATAAATCAACCGGGTGAAATTCAGAGCACTTAACTTAGTTCCTGCACCATGGTAGTAAATGCATCAGCGCAGATACAGTGAGAGGGGCAGCAACTTGTGTAGAGAGATGATGACTTAAACACAGATAGATTTCTGGAAAAACAAAATACTACTACATCATATTAACCTTTAATTACAAAATTTTCTTTCTCATGTTTTAAGAAAACACTCTGAAAGACTAGGGGCAACTAATTTAACATCTCTAAATCAATAAAGCAAAAGAGGCCAAAGGAACCCTCAAAATTTCCTAGTTAAATAAAAGGCGACGCCTTGCAGACTTGGAAAGGTTAAGACTTGACATTTTCCTCTTCCCTTTCGATGTCTGATCACTCTGGCTACTGGAATTCTTGGTTATATCTTCTCCTGAATTTGCCTGAAGTTGTACTTTGGTTGAGCGATAAAATTCGGTAATGCTAAGCTGTACACCCTTTGGGTTTGGCGATTCTAATCTTTTACTGGACCCTTCAGATCTTAACCTTGAATCTTTTTTTTTTTTCAGTTCTTTCAATTCCTGTTAAATTTTAAGAGCAAAAACAATAATCACACAACAGCTCCAAAGCCTGAGATTTCCAGGCAAAAGAAAACAAGAGAAGTAAAAATTATACCTTTTCTCGCAAAAATATATCAACTTCCCCAGAAAATGCAGAATGCACAAGATCCATATCCTCATCTGTCAGCAAAAACCAGCACCCATCATCAACATAAATCTGAGGGCTATTTGATTCATCCAACAAATCAACGGATTCATTGACTTCCATGCACTCTTGATGCGACTCGGAATCTTCAACAGGGACAGCATACATAACATTGCCTGTTGCACATGCAGCTTTCTTCCACTTGACCACATAAGACTGATGTCCGTATCTTGTCTTCACACGCTGTATAGAATGAAATTCATATTGCCCATATAGCAAAGTTTTCACTGGATTTGTAGCCATTTCTCTCAAATATATGGTGGACAGCATCGGAAGAATCCTTTGACGAATATATGATGGTTCCCAAAGCTGATGAAAAACCAAGAAATCAACTACCATTTCAGTTTTTGGGCTTTCCCATGATATAGAAGGGCCATCAGCAGCTGAAAAAAATACAGAAGACTTCATGAGTCAGAACAAGATCTACAAAATCAATTAAGAAAAGGAAAAAATCGAGGCTTTGTTAATTGTATAAAAATCTACGGAATGCGCTCCGAAGTTCATGCATTTGATTAGCCACAAAAAATAAAATAAAATAAAATTCATGCATTTAGTCCTAGCAGAAGTAAAATCATGATAATCGTAATCGTAAATAATGTTCAAAATATAGCAAGAAAAATCCCAGAGCAATAAACCAACTCAATAATTCTGACTACTACCAAACATACCAATAGAGTTTCCATGATTATCGCATAAATACATTCCAATGATTTCGTCATTTGGAAAATTTGACGCCATAGTAATCTTGTTGCAAACTTTAATCCACCAATTTTCATGCTTCTTTTGCTCCTTGTCTTTTTTATTCTGCCATTCAAATACCATGAGGTGCTTTTAATGAGGACAGAAGAAGCACATACCACCACAAAACAGCTCTAATCAAAGGGCAAAACTACTGCAAGTTACAGAATATGGAGTTTGAAGTACAGTAGAATTTATTAATAAGATATAAGAAGGAAAATGTCCATATATTGATACAACATGTCACCATGTTCTAATAAATAATGGAAATTACAGCAAAGTTGTACCTTAATGCAGTTGGAACAATTACATTTAAACCCTTCTGGCTTTTTAATGCAATCCACACTATCACCATTGCAACAATATTCACAAGAAAACTTGAAATGAGCTCTCTTACTGCCTGGATGCCCACAGAAGGAACAATGAGATATTTTCTTTGGGGAGCTTTCATCTAAACAGGGCACAACATCATCTGCAGACTCAATGCCACTCTGATATTGTGGTATATCCCCATTGCCTATTTCATGTAAGCTACAAGAAATTTTCATCTTCAATAGATACGATTATGAGCAGGGTACAGCATCATCTATAGCTTTAATACTACTCTTTACAATTACAAATAATAAGAGAACTAATCTTCAAACCAGATTAGAAGAATACCTATTTAATATCTCATCTTCACTGAACTTTTGGACAAAACGAAGAGCTGTGTCAAGCCCAATCCCTTGCACCCCATTTAAATCATGGTCATTACCAACCAAAAGAGATATGGCTATCAAGTGTTTCCTCTTCAGCCCAAGACCAGCTTCTATATCTGATATACAGTAGCATTCAAATGGTTCCTGTATACAATGAGATTCTCATGTTTGCCAAACAAAAACAACCAATCTAAAAAGCAACTAAATGTATAAGGAAGGAACAAAAATTAAGGCACAACAAACAATTGAGGGAAAAAAGAGCTTCTTTTTCTCTCTCTACAGAGCATCTCTTACTTCATAGGACTCTATGATGATTGTAGCCAAGCACTCAAAAAGAAAAAAGAAAGAGGTCAAACAAAAATAGAGAACAAAATTTCAGATGAAACAGAAGAAAATCTATTGTTACTATGTAATACAAGGCCTTACACCAACAACAATTAAGCAAGTTTCACTCAAAACAGAAACAGCTATTAATGACCGTTCTTCATATCTTTTAAGTTTCCAGAGTCTGATAAGGAATCATCTATGCCACATTTTTCTTATTACCAAAGCCAGACAGCAAATAATATCTTCAGATGAAAAAAGAGTTTCTATATCTAGTAGGCACAATTGAACAAAAATAGATAACGATTTGGTTACATCAGCAAAATAAGCAAGGTAATGACTTACTCTTGTGTTGGGTTTGATGCATTTTATCACACATTTAGCCCCAAAGAGGAACGCGTCACTATCAGCTGTGATGCATGCATCTACATGACCTTCACTATTTAACTGGGCACATAGTGCTTCAGCCTCACCTTTTGCTTTTAGTACAGGCATCCCAAATAGTTCGATCAGTTCCTATATAACCAATTTTTAGTTAATATGCAGCCACTATAGTCTATAGGCATTAAAGAAACAACCATCAGGCCCTTGTCCAATTTATTTTATTTTATTTTATTTTATCTCTCTGTCCATTTTCCATTGTATGACCTATTTCAATGTCTTCTTTAATTCTTATAAAAAATAAATAAAAACTTAAAAATCAAAATTACCTACATACTCCATAACTACTTTAGACAACAATAACCACAACTGCGAAAAAAAAAAAACTAATAAAGGTGATAATAACCATTTTCTCAGTCTTCATGCCATCACAGTAGTCCTTTCCAATAAAAAGTATAAACAAAACGCTAAACCTTGATTATTCTTGAAATAATTTCTGGGCCAAAATATGCAAACAAAAACAAAAATTTCAACAATAAAATTTGATAGCAATAATAGGAAAATTATCGACTGACCACACACTCTTTAACAAATTTCTGAAATGCCCGGTTCCTCTCTACAGAAATGCCCTCTTCAGGCACGGGTAAACTTGAAGAATCTATGCAAGAACGGAAAAACCTCATTATCCTCGCCTGGGCTTTCAAAGGCGACGGAGTTCCATCGACAACAAAGATTGGATATGCTCGAAACTGTGAATTACAAACAAAATCATTCTCATGACAAAACCTAGCAATTTACTAAAAAGAAATTATGACCAAAGCCTAAAAATTTACTAAAAGCGTTTTATAAGACCTTGGCGAAGAGGTTGATTGTACGGAAGAAGGTGAGTCTGAGATGGGGTTTACGAGCATGATTTTTAATTGCGGTCTCGTGTTGTACAATCCAGTAAGAGAGGTCCACAGCAACCCGTTTGTCTCTCAAGAAATCGAAACCTTCCGTTCTGCCGTAGGGTTTTAGCAAGTCCCAGAATTTCGCTCCCACACCCATCACTTTTTACTTGAGTTTCATATTTTTTTCAAAGAATGGAAGAAGAATCGATTACCGTTATGAACTATAAGATCATATCTTTCAGACTCTGTGGGCTTTTATAGACTAAGGGACTGGGTGGGAGTTTTTTTTCCATTGAATTTGAGGGATTTTTAATTATACTACAGGTATTTTTCCCCATTTTTTGATGTATTAGTTTCGACTGTCCCAAAAACCCATATATTTGTGAGGGATTTATAAAATACTCCAAATCATGGTATTTTGGTTTGTTTTAAAATCTTATTCTATAAATATTCTATTAATTATAAAACTATCTTAATTATATTTTTAAAAAAATTAATCATATTATGTGTGTTTCTAAACATATTAAATATAAAATAATTTTAAGCAATTATAAAAAAAATTATTAAAATCTCATTTCTAGATGTTTTTTTGAATAAGTGAGGTTATAATATTTTAATCATTCTAGATGTTGCAAAGGATACTTTATCAAATCTGAAGTTACAATATATTAATAAGTAGAAAACAAATAAAGAACTCTTACTTTATAATTAGAAAAACAAAAGAACTCTTACCTTATAATTGAAAAAATACTACTCCAATTTAGGGTATTTTTATAGGCATATATGTAAATTTATTGTTTTAAAAAACTATCAGACTCATTGGAAATTAAACTCTCAAGCACATGTTGGGTGCTTTAAAAGTCGTTACTAAAAAGCCCTCAAAATTGCTAGGATGATTTACTGTCAAAACCGTTATAACCGTTACCATGAAACTCCTAAGTGGACCCTAAAATACTTTAGCATAGGGTTTACGCCATGTTCAAGAAAAGCAAATGTTTTAAAACACGACCCCACCTGGCCGGTTTGATCGGGACTCAGAAGCTTCAACGGGCCGAGTTTATATTTTTCTTATTCACCCAAAACCCTAGGATTTGAGAGGATAATCGGCAAACAATTGACGCTCGGGATGTTAGGACTTTTGAAGAGAAAGTGCCGGTGAATACAATGGTGGTGACAGTGTTGATTTTTGGTGAGTAAATCGGTCAAAAATCAAACAAAACTGGCAGCGGCAACAACCGGCTTTTGCTAGCGATTGGCAAGGCTAACGGGGGTGGGGTGAGGTGGGTTTTGGTCGGAGGAAGAGGGGAGTAATTTCTGGGTGATGGGAAGGGTTGTCGACGCCGACATCGATAAGATCTGGCCTGGAATGCCAACGTTGGTGTTGGTGAGATCTGGCCGAAATCGAACTTATTTCAGCCAGATCTTGGGTATATTTTAAGGGGAATGGGCTCAAGAGACGATTGAGGTTGCATCTACGATGTCACGGGCTGATTTGTATTTGGGGTGTGTTTGCTAAATTTCAAACCTATAGGGACTTAACAAATTTTTAAGGGTGTATCTGCTGAATTTTAGAAGTTTTTATCAACCGGTCAACCCGGGACCTGGCAACTTTGCCGGGTTTCACCTCGGGTTGGGTTTTAAAATATTGAGAAAAGCAACCGACCTGAGCAAATATCAATGAAATTCCCTTTTTACCCCTATCCGTTTCTATTTCAAAAATAATGAATAATACGCAGTATGCACCCTTTCTGATGAACATAGGTGAACGTTTAGAAACAAACGGTCTGTTCAAGCCCAGTTACTTTATTATATTGGGCTTTTATGGTTTGAAAATAAGCCCAGTTAAATAGTGGTTTAAAAAAAATTAGACAGACCGTTTGGATTACATTTTTAATATTTATAAAATTCAAAAACATATTTACTATAATATTTATAAAAAAAAAAAAATTGATAGTACTGAAATGAAAATACAAAAAAATTTAAAACAATTTTTTTTTATACATCCTGTAATGCCACACGAACTATATAGATATATGAGTTGCAAACAGTACAACATCGGATCCCTCATATGACTGGGCTCCAGATATCAATGAACTTAGATATTTACACGTGCAACCGGGTAATTACAAATGGCGATATGTAGCAGCTTCGATGCATGAACTGGACGAGAACTAGTGGACACATTCAAATATATTTGATGGAAGCCAAGCAATCTAATTATTTCTCCATCATATCTTACTCAACTGACTGCGCAGAAGAACGGCACATAATATGCCAAACTTGTGTCCTCAAACGCATACAACAATATCATAGAGAGATCCTCTATATTTAATCATTTTGCTGTTTGATTTTGACCCATGAGAAGCAAGGTGAGACCCGCTGTTCTTAAGTACATATATTAAAGCATTCTTCAAAATAATAAAACAAGAGCAATAAGTGAAGTGAGTAATTGAAGGAGCGTTAATTTACGAGGGATATGATCTACTAACAGATCACGAGATCATTGTTTGTATAATACGCTCCAATGGCTCCAGGAAACCAAGCCCACGAGACCAGTTCTAAGCGTACACTGGCACTGAGGCACAGCTCTGATTGGTGTGTCACCACACACTTAAACTGGCAAAACTGCCACTTTTAAGTTGATTGATACTTGATTTTGGACACTAATTATATAAAGTATTATTAAGAGAGTTTTAGAAATTATACGTGATGAATTCATAAGATTTAAATATGGTACTGAGATTATCTATGTTACAGTAAAATAAATAATAGACTGATAAGAGAGATTTTTATAATGGTTTGGATGTTTAAAGCAAATCCTATATCTAGTGTTATTTTATTATTCTCTGTCTATTTTTTATGATATTGCCCGTAAGACATACAAAGGTAAAAAAATATTTTATTTTACAGAAAGAAATAATGAAGCTCAAATCTATGTCTAGCTCTCATATGCTCAACCCCTTTTTTCGTGAAGAGAGTTGCTCACTTATACACCTTTTAGGTCAATGTAATGAATGTTTTTGTAAATTGTCATGATGCGTGGAAACCACTCCTTAATCCTTATCAACTTTATTTTGATAAAGTTAAGACAGGTATACGGTCTTTATCCACTTATAGATAAAACTTGAATCTGCTAGATTGGTGACAACCGTATTCCTTTTATCTTGGGACGACGTGGTAGCTTCTAGACGGTATAAAGCTTTCATAAACTCTGATTGGTTGATGCTGATATCAGCACCCATTTTTAGGCACAACAAAGTCCAAAAAGACCTCCTACCATATCTTCTAATCTCACCTTATGTCTCCTATTTTAATATCAATAAATTAGAAGCATCCACGCTTTTACACATTTAGTCGTTTTGCTATTATTACCGCAGGCCATTGCCCTCTTCACTCGCACGAGCTTCTTACCTGGAGATATCCACGACTAGAAGCTGCCTCCCTCTTTCTTTTATTCCTTCTTCTCATCCCTTTAAATTTGCATCCTTCCTTTCACTTCTCACTTCCCACCTTCCTATACTTCACCCTTAACTACTTTAAATCTCTTTGCTCCAAGATCATTTCAACCTCTTTCTCTTTCTCTCGTCTTTTGAACTCTCTTTTCTCCGCTTACGTTCTCAGTAATTAAATCTTGTTCTCAGTTTGTATAATTTATGATCATGTCGTCTTCAAGGACTTCATCATCACGTTCCAATTACACAAACTCCAAGCTAAGAAAGCAATTTTCATTAGAGCGTAGACCTCAAATGCTTAAAGATTTTCTCATTGACGATTCGCATTCATACCCTTCAAGCGGATTCAAGTCCTTTCCTAGGCGACTTGAAGATCGTAGTATGCGAAATCTCATCCAAATCGATGTCAATGCAGAAAGAAATCATTCATATTCAAGCAACACAAAGAGATTACTAAGAAGCCGATCAAAAGCAGCAGCCTCAACAACAATCTCCGCCTTTCAAGCCATTATCAACACCGTCAAAAACATCCAATTCAATGCTGTTAAGTCTCCTTCAATTTTACCAAGAAGCTTTTCTCTTAGGCTGTCAAAAAAGCATAACAAAGAAATCAAGAGCAGTGAGAAGAAAGAAACTGAAATCAAAATGACAGTTAGAATCAAAGATATCATACGGTGGAAGTCATTCAGGGACTTGGTGGAGGAGGATCCTCAACCATCGGATCTTGCTTACTCTCCTGATCATCACCACTGCGCCACAACAACAACGGGATCCACCAATAGTCCTTGCAGTAACAGTAACGGGTCTAGTTGGTGTGAAAGTGATTTTACCGCGGAGGATTTACCGTCTTGGTGCAGTAACTCGGAGGATTATTTACCAGGTGTCGGCAGCGATTGCATGAAAGCGACAAAAGAGGCCACGGCTAATATTGCGGTGGGACCAAAGGTGAGCAATTATTTAAGTGTACACAATCTATAGAATATAATTCTGTGTCTGCTATGGCTTAATTTACGTGATGATATTGTCTGGTTGTGAGGTTTGGTAGAATTTGTCTCTACATTGAGGTTGATGTTTTGTCTGATTAGTGACAGAAACACATAACTTAATCACATGAGACAAAAAGTCAAAAAGTAAGTTACGAGGAAGTCATGTTTAATAAAAGATATAATTATAATTAACACATGAAAATTACATCCCTTGATGATTTTGATAGTTGATTTTTTTTTTTTTTAATCCATCGAAGCTTGTGTGGAAGCTTCTTAGCTCAAACTTTCATGTGTTTTTTTTTTTTTTTTTAAATTTCAAGTGGGTATATTGTTCTTATTTTGACTAATGTTGTAATGCAATGGCAGGAGTTATCTTGTGACGAGAAAGAACAGCGGAGCCCTGTTTCTGTTCTTGATTTTCAATTTGAAGAAGATGAATCCCTATTATCTTTCAATCGAACCCTTGACCATATGGAGAGTATGTTCCGTCTTTGGCCTCCATATACGTTTTCATGTTTTAATGTCATGCCATTGTTAGCTAACTATAAGCCTGTGATTTTTTTCTCAACAGAAACAAAACAAAATCTTATGCAAAGGATTCAATGCTTTGAGGGTTTGGCCAAAGTAGATCCTTTCAACCTAGAAGAATGGATGTCAATGGAAGAAAATGACGATGTTTCTGATGAAGATAAAGAAGTAAATGATGTTGAAGAGACGGCAATGCGGCTACTGAATCATGTCAAAGCTACAAGTTCAATGGGGTATTGTGAAGACAATGTTGTTGTAGAGCAACTGTTGTTTGATTTCTTTATGGATGAATTATCTACAAGAAACGATGAGATTGACAGCGAGATGATTGGGCAAGCAAAAAGATGGATTAATGGGGAACACAGTTGTACAATGGATTGGGAAGAATATGTTAAAGGAATGGATAAAAAATTTGGGAAATGGAACAAATTTGAGGAGGAACAAGAAGAAATGGCTTTGCAAATTGAGATTGTAATGTTGAACCTTTTAGTGGACGAGGCATTGGCTGATTTCTTAGTAAGCTGAATGTAAAGACTAAAGGACATGTACACAGAGGCACAACTGGTGCCAACCGTATGCCCATGTGGCCACCAGCCCATTCATTGGGCCAAGTTAAAGTCAAACGGAAATGGGCTCAACTTGATCAGTCAAAGAGTTCAAATAGAGCATAGAACATGAAAGTTCCAAAAAGTAGAAAAGGTTTATAATAAAAATTATTTACAGATTTTCCAGCTGTATGGGGTAGTTGACTGAAGTCCAAAGGAAAGTAGTCTAGTCTTTCAAGGCCTTAAAAAGCTGCCACGTGGTGAAATTGTTCGACGTGGCATAAAGTCCTCGATTTCGAGACTTGTTGGGTCCTCAAATCTGAATTGTAGTTGAAAAAGTAATGCGCCTTTATTAATTGCAGCTTTTCAGATGACATTTATATTT